>NC_140497.1:10878599-10921099 GCF_964271855.1 Acomys minous
AACAGTCAGTATGGAAACATGATCTCCTGCTATATTAAATGAATCCAGCCTAAACTTAAGAGTTTTGCAATTGTCACTCAAGTAACTGAGACAGAATATGTGTGCTTCCAGAACTGCCTTCAAGACCTGAAGATGGCATCCTCATCTTCCCAATATACAAAGCTGGTAAACTGTGAGACACAGTTTGACTTTCATGGTTTGAGTACTGCCATGATATTTTTGTAGAATTATGTCTATCGCACATGAGGCCATAAAGTACCCATCCAAATGGTAAAGCAGGCTTTTCCAAACTGAATCAGTTGCTGCTTCAATAACATTTCTCATGTAAGGTCTTAGTAAATATTGTCTTTCTAACACAATTCCCTTCTTTAAACAAATCTAAAGAAACTTCGAAAAGATAAACCTGTAAATACATATAAATATGCCAGTAACTCCACTATTCCTTTTCTCTGTTAAGAAGCTTAATTACACCAGGTGGGAAAAATATCATCTAGAATATGCCAACATCGTGTTGGTATTTATAGGAGGTGCCCACCATCATAGTGGGCCATGCACATTAAGACAATGAGGACTTAATCACAGCTCAGTTTCTTCTGTACATGACATTCCTCAGTGGGTGTTATTGGCCAAATGAATTAGACATTGATGGTTCTTAAATCACAGATAATGACAAACCTATTTTTAGCTATTGGACTTAAATTCAAGCCGGCAACATGCAGGTGCTCATGAGAAGCTGTTCCCACTGTTTCCTTGCCAATTTTCTGAAGGATACCCATAAATCAAATGCAACAAAGAATAATGGAATGAAAGGCCACAAAAAAAGAGGAAGGAACACACGGACAGTAAATGGCAAGTAATAAGTCAGAAGAGTTAGCACTGCTGCCACAGGAGGACATGAGAGATTTGTTTACTTTAATCTCATAAACACCACTTTTTTACATAGCATGTTATTTAGTGTAACATTAGCATTTGGAAGGATTGGCTTAACTGATTAGATTCCTTCTCACTGAGCTCTTATCTTCTGCAGGATAGGGTCAGAGAAGAGCTCAAAAGCAATTAGGCATCCATTCCCATCCCAGACTCAAGGATTCTCACACAACCACACAAACAATATGCTAATGTTGTGGTTTGGATGAAAATGTCCCTCATGGGCTCATATTTTTGAATACTTGGTTTCCAGTGGGTGAAACTGTTTGGGAAGGATTAAAGAGGGTGGCCTTGTTGGAGGAGGTGTGCCACTGGGACTGGGCTTTGCAGTTTAAAAGGCCCATGCATTTTACCATGCTCTCTCTACTTTCTGATTGTTGTCTTAACATGTAAGCTGTTCACTACTGCTCAAGCTCCATGCCTGCCAGCCTGCTGCCCTGCTCCCGACCATGACGGTCATAGACTCTGGAGTTTTAAGCCTCAAATTAAGATTGCTCTTCTATAAGTTCATGGTGTCTTTTCACAGCAATAGAGAAAGGAGCTAAGACCAATAGTCATATTGAAGTAAACTGTATAAATTTTACCTAATAGATTTGTTCAATAAAGTAGCACGAAGTCTATCTCTTATGGCCAGCCCAGAGCAAGTCAGACAGGTTTCGTTTCTGTACAGAATTTCATACCTTCTTCTGGGGAGACACTGTGACTATTCATGTGATTGAAAAAGAGGGGAAGAGCTGCGGAAGGGACGGAGAGGAAGAGGGCAAGATATACACGTCAGAGGCTGCTTGCAAGCTTGAAGTAGAACCAAGAAGTAGGACCTGCTATAAATCCGACTAAGAAGAAAAAGCAGACATAACTGCTGGGGCCAAATGCAGGGGGCAGTGAGCGGCGGAGGAGGATGCAGCGCACAAAGTCCTTCAGAACATACCTTCCTTGTACTCTTCCTCTGAGCCCGGCTGACCTCTAACCACAGGCTCAGGTGTGTGATCCAGAAAGAGATGTAATTTCCACGTGAAGCAAGCCATTGGTACCAAGCCATCCAAGAAGCTTACCTGGGTCATCATTTTAAAATTGACCATCTCTCTTAAAAATCTTTTTAACACAGGCTCCCTGTACTATATATGAGTCATATCTGATTTGTAACTTAGGGCAAATTACTAAAAGTTTGACCTTGAGTTTTGAATCATGGCACTACATTTTTAAGCATGAGAAGTTTTATTGAAAGAGACTAATATCATTCTGCCATGTATTTTAATTTTATTAGACTGGTCCTACTGTACCCTCTCTGCTGTGGCTTATTATTTCACAATACACTTTTAAATGATAACTATTTTTAACCATCCATTCAAGGGTTGAATAATTTCTCTCTTAGAAAATTAGATATTACCATTTTTCTTCATCATGCATTTGTACTTTAAATTGATTATGAATTTCTTCTTTAATAGTTTCAAGATTGCACATATTTCTGGCAATTTTAAGATTTCCAAGCCCATTTTTTGAACATAGTTATAGCCAAAGTCCTTTCAATTACATTTCTTTTAAAAATTAGAAAATAGAGACAAAATCTTTTTCTGTTGTCTAAGATTGGGTAGGGTGAAAAATTTGTCTCATTCTTGAAGAAACCACAGAATTTTGCCTCATAAAGCATGGGTAGGGTTGTCTTGGGTGTGATGAGTCACTGTTCCCATTATGGGAACACTGGATGCCTCTGCCTTGATCTCCTCATGAAAATTCAACCGCAGATAGCAGGATCCATGTCAGCTGTGGCAAAGGCAAAGTGATGGGGACCTAATTCGCAGCTGGTACTGATACCCAGCTGTGTGACAGAGAGCTTCATTCTCCTAAGTCTAGGTTAACAACAACTTCAGTCATTTTGAAGATGCCATTTAAAGATGAAACAATGTGTCTGCTTAGGCTACCTGAAATACACAGTAGGCACAGAGGAGGTGCATTAAATGGTGGGAATGCAGCCCACACAGCAAAGGAAGAAGAGAGTCCAACTACCATGAGGTGTTGAAGGGGGCTCGCTGGGGTCTGACTCCACTGCCCTGATGCATAGTGTTTTACTGTACAGTGTCTCCATTACAATTCAGTATGGTCTCATTGGGCCATGCCACTGCATCACTTGATGGTCTCAGACCCTGTGATCTTAGCCTCTCTAAGCAGCGTTGAATGAATCTTTGCTAGTCTGACTTTTATTCTGCTTATGACGAATGAAATTAAATATTTCCATCTGTTGGCCAGGCATCCATTTCCTCTATAAATTGTCTTTTTTATGGTTTATCTGATTTCTCTACTTTGGGTTTTAGAGAAATTTTGTATATTTTGAAGTTTTATTAACAATGAAAATTTTATTAGGTTAATTTTTGGTTCAAGGAATGTGGGACTTACGTTTACTGCTAAAGGCAACAGGAAGCTACAGCATGATGGGAAAGTGGCAAGCTCATTAGTAAGTTATTAGTGATGCTATTAGTTATTATGGTAAGTTTATTAGTTAAATGCTATTTAAACAGTGAGAAGAGAAAGCTAAACTATTTGTTTATATTTGCTTTTGTTGTTTCACTTTACTTTTATATGTTTAATGTTGATATTTCCTCAGACTAGGTTTCTATACTGTAGACGTAAAAGCTCTTTATGTATAAGCCAGAATATCTCTGTGCCAATCTTTTGCTTCACAGCGTCTTTTATAATTTTACCAGTTTTCTCTTATATAATTAAGGCTGAGTTACAAAGGAAACAGGAGTCAAGAGGCACCTTTTATCCTGAAGCTTAGCACTTTAAAATGTTTTATGACTCTTTAGTCCACATTTATAGTTCCCTTGAAAAAGCACGTCTTCAAGTTAGTTTTACCCCACATTAAGGTAGAAGTATAATCTCTATTGTAGTTATTATTCAATTTGTTCTTTTTCCACTCTGCTTTAAATTTCTTAGTGTTTATTGCTCGTAAAATATACGGTGTTATATTTTCTACAAATCCTGATGTAGCCATTGCTGCATCACTGAGAATGCACTTGGTTTGGGGATACATTGCATTTAGGCTCTTAATCATGATCATTTTGGTATGTTTTACATAGGTCTTTCCTCTCTTCATTAAGCATTTTTTGAGTTTTCTCACAAATTTATTTTCCCTGCTGTTTAAGTGGGGGTACCAGAATATGTTTCCAGCAGTGTTTAGCACACACACATGTTCTTGATGACATCTAACCGTGGCTTCAGTCACTGCCATCATCACAGTATATGTGTGCTGGTGACACAGGCGTGGCCAGTCATGCCTGCCCTTCCTATAATGCAGCTAGAAGAGGCTTCTTGTTTCCATCTATTTGTTGAGTGAAGTAAGCCAGGTATAGAGAGAAACAGTATATAGCATATACTTATATCTGTCATCTAAAATAACCAACACCATAGAGGGAAAGAGTAGAAATGTTACCATGGGATGGGGCCTGGGGAGTGCTGTTTCTGCACAATTCTGGATACTACTGAAAGCTGAGAGTAGACTTAAACCTTCCCACTGCACACATCAGGGGAAATAAGTGTTGTGACACATGCCAGTCTGTGGTGATATTTTCACAAAGCCCATATTTGTCAAAAGAGCACGTTATGAACATCAATTATATACTAATCTGTGTAGATTAACTAAACAAACCTAACTGGATTCAGTGGGTTATCATAAAAAACACGTATAGTTGGGAGGAGGCAGAGTGTTCTGGGAGAAGGTAGAGGTGGGTAAATGTGGTATATATGGATTTCTCAGAAATACAGAGAAGTTTGAAAAAGAAAAGTGAGGAACATTTAAAAAGCAGAAATTCCGTATGTAGAATATACACATAGCAGAAAGAACTAATGGAAAATATGGAAATATAAATAGAAGAATGAAGTATAAGTCTTTATTTCCCCCAAGTCTGTGAAGTTCATAGTCTATTTAATACACTGTAACTCTTCCTTATTACATATATTTTACTTTTAGATTTGTACTTTTCTTTTCTTTTCTTTCTTTCTTTTTTGGTTTTTCAAGATAAGGTTTCTCTGTTTAACAGCTCTGGCTGTCCTGGAACTCCCTCTGTAGTCTAGGCTGAGCTCGAACTCATGAAGATCCACCTGCCTCTGCCTCTCAAGTGCTGGGATTAAAGGTATGTGCCACCACTGCCTGGCCCATTTTGTACTAATTTTTAGTCCCACACTTTCTCAAGTTTAGTGTTCATTCATTTACTGAGGGAATTACCAAAATAATATGTCTTCTGTTTGTACAGATTCTTTTCCAAAGTCACATGCTTACTGTAGAGGAATTTTAATCCATCAACACAGTTGCTCTGATCACATCCAAAGACTTCTATGTCTGTGTGAACTGGCTGGAATACAAGCATGCCCTTTAATCCCAAACAATGATGTCTAATTGAGGGACAGATAAAGGGATGATCAGAGAAATAATTGACAGAATAGGATACATCCAACTCTCACCAGAATAGACAGGAGAGAGAGACTATTTAAGAGCAGTGCAGTGAGAGAGAATCAGTTCAGTCAGCTGAGTTTAACACCGTTGACTTCAGATGGAGAGTGTTGAGTTCAGTTCAGTCAGAGAGTGGGGAGTTAGTACAGTTAGTGAAGTGCCATGGAGTTGTTGAGTTTGTGGCTTAGTTCATGTGGTTCAGTGCAGGTCAGCAGGGGCAGCTAAAGTTAGAGAATAAGAAGGAGCCAGAAGACTTGAACAGATTGCTAGAGCTAGTTTGGGGCCAAGCAGAGCATTTCAATAAGAAGCTGCAAGAAGCCAGATTGAATCAGTCAACTTGGAGAGGAGTTTGAGCCTGAACAACTGAGTTGTACCAGCCAGAGTTCAGAAAGAATTAGGAAGGGAGAGCTTATTTAGCAATAAGCCTCTAGGATGACAATTATATATGATGAATGAAAGATATTTTTACTGTTTATAATGGCTTAGGTGTACTTCATCAGGAAGACACAGGATTGGCTAGATCCTCAGGGTTATGAGATGTAGGTGAGGTGATGGTGAGACCTTTCCCCAGAAGGGCTTCTCCTATGTAAGGTTGTGGGACCCTTCTGTAAGGTTGAAGTCTGGCATTTCCAGAGAGTCTCTGAACTCAGTATAAGATCATAGACTCCATTTCTCAACTGTGCTCCCTCTCTGCCTGACCTGGGAAACCCCAGATCCTCCATGGAGTATCACTTAGTCCTCAGGGAGATTACAAGCCCAACATTTTCTTGGTAAGAAACCTGTTCAGCAAACACCTTGGGATTCCTGGCAATACCCATCCTAATAAGATGCCTTGGATTCCAACTAATGGCTTTTAACCATACCTGGAGTTTCTCCCCCCGCCCCCCCCATTGAATAGTGAAGTACAAAACCTGGCTCCTGCCTCTGCCTCTCAGTTGGCTGGTTTGGAATGAGGCACACAAACCAGCCACCAACTTGAACAAATCATGTCTAGATCTTGTTGCCTCCTGGCTCAGGATTCAGAGCCCTGAGATCCTTTGATTCTGTGCTTGGTCCTTAATTGTCCCAGAGCGTGTACTTCCTGTTTCATGCTCAGCAAAGACCAAGCTTTCTGGGAAAGTGCCCAACAAAGCCCAGGTTACTGCCTGAATCAGAACAACATAATTTCTGTGTGCTTGGCAGTGCAGGAGGCCTGGGGAATGGTTCCTGGGCCATCTTTATAGTATCTATTGTATGCTCAATATTGGATCCTTCTTTTATCCTTTTCTATTTACCAACTCTAATACTATAGTAGCTGTTCACCTAAATCATATACTTTTTCAAAACAGAATTTTGATAGCATTTAAAAGCATTAAGTTAGAAAGTATTTGTGCTGAGATATTCAGAATCCTAAACGTTCTCAGACATAGAATTTGTCTGTAAATCTAACACAGTCTAGTACAGCAGAAAAATAATAGCCTTAGGAGACCAAAAGCCTTGTAATTGATTCTTGATTGTTTCCACTGACTAGCTCCATGGGCTTGGTCAAGTTAATTATCCTTTCTGAGCCATCTGTAAAGGAGGACGATGATATCAAAGTAAGCCTAAATGATATGCCCTGTGCAGATGAAGAGCCTCATGCCTGATCATCAAGGGCTTGTTCACTGAGCCCTAGGTCTCCTGAGGAGGATGGTAGCTATTAGAATGCCCTGTCTTCCCAGAAATGATCTATAAGAGCCGGACTCCCACTGTGCTGCAGTGGCACACTTCTGCATCACATGGAAAGACCTGATGCTTATAGTTTCATGTTGTTACACCTTAGTCTTTCTGCCTTTATAGAAGACGGAGCAAGAAGCAGACGAAGGTTTCACACACCCCAAAGGCGTGTGTTTAGTGAAATAACTAATAGACCAAGATGCTATGGAACGAGTTTTCCTGACTGCCTCATAAACTCATTAATAGTGCCCTGAAGCTACAACTTCGATTATTCTGGATCTTTCAGGAATCACAAGTATTTTATATTTAGAAAGAATGGGTCCTCCTAGTACTTGGTAGATATCAGGTAATGTTTCACAGCGTCTGCAGGCATGATTTCCAAGGTGATTCTCTACAAGACAAGGAGACCAGGGCCTTCAGGCTGACACATACTAATGTCCAAGGTGTGAGGACACCAAAGCCTGCTCAGAACATTCTTTTCTACCACTTACTTTATGGATTTGAGTTCATTAATCTCGGTTTTTTTTTTTTTTTTTTTTTTTTGAGATTCACCTCTCAACATACCATAAATCTATCTCATAATGAAGTTCACAGTGCAGGAGGATGGACACAGTATTTCTATGATTGGATCCAGGTTTTCTCTGTAAATTTCTTGTTGAATCACAACTTTAAATGAGACAAAACATGACCCTGGGTAAGCTGCAGATGATGATGCCCAACAACTCTAGTTACAACATCTTATCCCCATGAGAATATTGTTCAGAAAGCGGCTGACACAAAGGTCTGTGGGGCCAGAGACAGAGACTTCTGAATATCCTGAAGGCTTCATAAAAGACTAATTCTGGACTGACTGATTGATGCCACCATTATTACCAACTAAACAAACACACAAAAGAGCAATACTCAATTCTGAAAATGCTAGTAAAATCCGAGAAAGCTTTGCTTACTGTTTTTACAAACCACATGCATGTGCACTTTTAGACTTAAAAATAGGTATAAATTATAGGTTTAAATTTAGGTATAAATAAGAGGTTTAAACATACTATTATTAAGTAAAATATTGTAATAATAATGTGACACTTCAGATAAAACTCTTTTAAAATTAAATTTGTCTTTAACTCACACATAAAATATGCTATATATGTTTATTGGATAGTGCAATGCAATCTCAAGTACAAACATTGAATTTTATGGTCAAATATATCCAATGCTCAAAAGCATTTTGTGTGTGTGTGTATGTGTGATGAAAAGACTCAAGCATTTTAAAAATCTTTTTGAGATACAAGCTACAGACAGTGTCTTGCTGTTATTGTATATACCTGGAATTCAGTCCACGGACCAAGCCCCCTGCATCTTACCTTCCCAGCCCCTGGAAGCATCCCTCTACTAAGAAAAGTTTAGTGCTTTAACAGTCTACAGATGAGTGAGAGCTGACAGGACCCACTATGCTTGCTGGGCTTGTTTTTCCTTATTCCATGAACCTTGATGTAAATGACAGGATTTGATCCTTGTACCTGGCTGATTGTATCTGTGTACATCTTGAATAAGAATGACCTAGTTGTGTTCATTATCATTAGCCATGTTTGAAGGCAAACAGTGGTATATTCTGTAATTTGGTTTGAAATTTTCACTGTGATGTCAGCAAAGAAATTACAAAGCCTCTTATGGCAGAATGGACCTTACAACCTAGCACTCTCTGTATGCATGTTTCCCCACCCAAAGGTCAGATGCCCAGACATATCTGCCAGCCCTCTTTAAATGGAAACTGTTTTGGATTTCATAAACTATTTCCCAAGATAAATCCCTCCTTTCCTACTCAATACAGTGTGAAAGAGTGATGTTTTCTCAAGACCAGTAGTGTATGTGTGTGATGTTCATCACCACAAACTCACCCACTCCTCTGACCTACTCATCCTATTAGTAGAGCTTATTCTCCAAAGTAGACATAATCATTTTTTACTTAAGCCACTCAATATATGATAAACAGTGTTAGTCACCAAGTTGAAAGCTTTTACATTACATGTTATCAAATGGATGGTGACAGATTCTCATGAAATGGACATAAAATTAATAGCACAGAAAGCTTTATAAGTTTCTAATTCAGTCAAGTAGCAGCCACTGAAGTCCTAGGAACAATTAATTGAGGGTAGAAAAGGAAAACAAACAAGCGATCTTAAAATATGAGTTACTGGTTTGAATATATTCATGTAAAGTCATCTTATGAGATATTATTTGGTTTCATCATTACATACCAACTTCACAAAATTGTCCTTTGACTTCCACACATGTGCTTTGATACTCATGTGCCTGCCACCTCTCTCTGCCTTTGTCTCTGTGTGTGTGTGTGTGTGTGTGTGTGTGTGTGTGTATTACAATATATGCATGTGTATGTACATATGTATGCATATGTACATATTTTTATATATGCATATAGATATGTATACATAATAAATATTTTACCAATTAAATGGGCACTTATATAGATCGTGGTTAGATAAAATTCACAAAAGAAATTTTTTTAACTGATAAAAATAGTCCACACAAACTTAAAATTAGTCTGTTTTTTTATCTTCATGTTTTTCTTTTAGAAAACAATAAACAATTGATTTTTTTAAAGGAATCATAGTTATGCATTTGAGCCATGGTTACATACATGCTCTCATTAAGAGTCTAAAACAGTGTGA
This sequence comes from Acomys minous, assembly GCF_964271855.1. Lineage (NCBI taxonomy): Eukaryota > Metazoa > Chordata > Mammalia > Rodentia > Muridae > Acomys > Acomys minous. Next base: position 10,888,350 of record NC_140497.1, read on the forward strand.
TCTTCTAAATATTTATAATATTTATAAACCAGCAATGAGATCATTATCTGAGAGATTTTGTGTCTTTCTTATAAGTCAGATGAAAAATTGAAAATCACTGAAACATGAGTATACAGATGTCAGGTAATAAATGAAATGGTAATAAATGACAGTGTTACATTTATTTCAAAATGGAAATGGAATTTAGCAGTTGGAAATATATTGACCCAGCATGTTAATAAAGAGGAGAAAAACAGTAATATGTAAGATTTATTCTTGAATAAAATCAACTATTTTAAAATATAAAAAGATAATTAGGCCCATGAGATGGCTCAGCAGGTAAAGGTGCTTGCTGCCAAACCTAGTTCACTGAGTTTGATCCCAGAGACTCATATGGTAGGAAGAACATGTCAACTCCTACAGGCTGGGCTCTGTTTGGCCTCCATATGCACATCATAGCACCCACCCATCCACCCACATACATACTCATACATGAAATTAAATAAATAAATAGAAAAAATAAGTACTCAAAAAATAAGTACTCAAAAAAGTAGATAATATTGTGTATGGGCACTTAGCAGTCATGTGTCTGGCGATTGGTTTTAACTTTTAGGACCAATACAATAATAAGCAAATTTAAAATTAGTATTTTTATCTTCATATTTTTCTTTTATTAAACAACAAACAATTGACTTTTTTTAGAGGAATTATTGTTATACATTTGAACCATGGTTACATATATGTTGTCATTAAGAGTCTAAAACAGTTTGGTACTCTTTATAATATGCATAATATTTATAAGCTAGCAATGTTATTATATGCATACAATATATGTATATGTGGCAAAAATAAGTAAAATTTTAAGGTATACTAAAACAGAAGCCATTCTCAATAAAGCCTCTAGGACAAGCTGTGGCTTTCATTAGTGTTGACTAGCATTGGGTTTCTTCTGGTGCTTTCTGATGCAATGAAGTAAAAGAATAATTTACATTGGCCTATGGGTATAACCATAGATATTTTATAGCATCCTGGTGATAGTTAGCTATACAACTGCAGTGTTTGCAACTAGGGACCAAGGCTCCTCACCCATGGGCTCCAAGCCAGTTGATATCATCAGGTATGAGTTTCTTCTCCTGGGGTGGCCTCATGCCCTCTCATGGAACAATTGTTAGCACAATGACAGTCAGCCAGGCAACTGTTGCAGCAGGGGCCATGTGTCCCTGGCAGGCTGTTCTGTAGTTTGTTGTGTTCACAGCTGCTTAAGGCCTTTGATTCTTTTTCTTCCCTGGAAGCCTGCAGAGCACCTTTCTGACCCTTCGGTGCTGCTAGAGCTAGCCAACAGGAGGACACTTGCAGACCAGTCTCACCCATTCACAGTATCTTACAGTCAATGTATGTAGTGTTTTCAGGATCAAGATTCTCTCAAATTCCAATGGACAACTGGTAGGAGTGGGAAGAGCCTGCTTTGGCAGGCTCACTGACCAAGAACTTAATATGAGGTCTCCACTACTACCACTGTAATTTTTTAATACCCCATGGCTTTTAGGAGTATGACTATTGAATCTCCTTAGTATTGCAGGATACCTCCCCTCCCTGGGTCTCTCTTTGTAGACATCCATATGACATTTATATAGTCCCTTCATGCAGCCGAATACTAACTCCTCCAGTCTTCCCTTCCCTAGCCATGTTTAAACATTCCACCCCTACTATCTCCTGCCTTGTTTTCCAGTGTTTGTTTTGTTCTGATATCCCTTTCCCTGAAGCATCTTTCACCCAATGGCCCCTTCCACTTTGCTGAGTTCTAAAGGTACCCTAATTTAATGATTCTAACTCTGTAGCTTGTGACCTTCTTGGGAGATCAAATGACCTTTTCTCAAGGGTTGTATATCAGATATTTTACATTATCAGATGTGCACATTAGGATTTCTAACTAGCAAAATTACAGTTATGAAGAAGCAACAAAAATAATTTTATGGTTGGAGGTCACCACAACATGGAGAACTGTATCAAAGGGTCACCAGATTAGGAAGGTGGACAACCCTTTTAAAACACACAAATGAACCATAATTTAAATACACATATCTAAGGGTTTGATGTCAGAATGTACATATGGCAGACAACATGCAGTGTTTGCTTTTTCTGTTCTCAGTAAATTTTTCCATGTTTATCCATTTATTTACAAATATCACAATTTCAGTTTTCTTTACAGTAGCTAAGTAACGTATTATTATGCACTATAATTTCACATATGCATTATTCTCTGATGCTATCTGGGTTGATTCCTTGTCCCAGCTATAATTGTTAATAAAGCAGCAATGGAAATGAATAAGGGTTTCTGCATAAGCAAGTAGAGTCTTTTGGGTAAATACCCAGGAGTGTCAGGGTTAGGTCGTACACATTCTAGTTCTTGTTTGAAGACACCCCGTAGTGTTTTCTGTAGGGGCTGTACCAGCTGTGCGCACTCAACAGCAGGGAACAGAATTCCCCTATCCTCATTTTTGCCAGCATTATTGTCTTAAAAAAACGACACTTTTATATGTGTGATAATTTTGTATGCACGTGTGTGTGTGTGTGTGTGTGTGTGTGTGTGTGTGTGTGTGTACCACATGCATGTCCAGTGTCCATGGAGATCATACCAGGGCTTTGAATTCTCTGGAACTGGAGTTACAAATTGTTAGAAGCCACCATATGGGTGCTGGAAACTGAACCTGGGCTGAGATTATTTTATGTATGTAGGGTGCACATATATCTGTGCACCACATGCGTGCAGTGCCCAAGGAAGTCAGAAGAGGGCATTGGATCCTCTTGAGCTGGAGTGAAGCTGGGAACTGCAAGAGCTGATAGTGCTTTTGGCAACTGAGCCATCTCCATTCCTTACACTACATGTTTTAATACCACAAGCACTGCACACTGTGGAGGCTCACTGCATGAAGCATTGCAGACTGTGTAGGCTCACTGCATGAAGCACTGCACACTATGGAGGCTTACTGCATGAAGCACAGCAGACTGCGGAGGCTCACTGCATGATGCACGGCAGACTGCGGAGGCTCAGTGCATGAAGCACGGCAGACTGTGGAGGCTCACTGCACGACACACTGCAGACTGTGGAGGCTCACTGCATGACACACTGCAGACTGTGGAGGCTCACTGCATGAAGCATTACACACTGTGGAGGCTCACTGCATGATGCACTGCACACTGTGGAGGCTCACTACCATGATGCACTGCACACTGTGGAGGCGCACTGCATGAAGTATCTTAAAGTAGATTTGAAGTTAAATAGAATTTCAAAATAGTTTTAATTTGTATTTCTACAGTTGCTAATGTTCTTAACACTAATCAGAAGTCATGTGTATGCAATTATCAAAAAAATTCAATAAAATTTATTAAAAGTAAATACAGTAATGAAATATAAACCATAATTATTTGAAACATAAAATAGTCATTAAATTCAGAAGAAATAAAAAATAACTTCACAACAATAACAGAATAAACAAATTTTCATTAAAGGTGTATGTAATAAAATAATTCAAATTTTATATATACCAGAAATAAACATTTAGAAATTCAGTAGAAAGTATATAATGTTCTATCAATAAATAGAACAATAGCAATGAGAATTTAAAATAGTCTTTAAAGTAAGTTCAAGAATTGTGCAAAACTATGTGAAAGAAATCATAAGCCTCCATTATGAAGAAAAAAGTAGTGGCTTCAAAAGGTGGTAAATAAATGTGTGCATCTGTATTTGTAGTTTTCAATGTGTTGAAAGTATAAATATTAGTGCTGGAGAGCTTTTTTCAGCTGTTAAGAGCACTAGCGGCTATTGTAGAGTAACTAGGTTCAGTTCTCATCACCCATAGAGCAGGGCCTGGCTGTCTATCAACTCTAGTTCCAGAGGATCCATCATGCGCTGCTGAATTCCTTGGTCATGGCATGATGCATGCAGTGTTCAGGCATATATTCAGGCAAACCCATATGTACATAAAATAAAAATAAATAAAATTATATATATATATTGATTTCAGCAATGGAGCTTTTCCAGTTGTAACAAAAACTCAATGATCATGCCCACAGACAAATATGAGGCCCTTCTGGCTAGCATAATGTTCCTTTAATTTAAATATTGCAATATAAAGCCATGCACCTGTGTTTTGTTTCTGTCATGAGTCCTTTGCTTTTTTCCCCTCCTGATGCTGAGGATCATGCAGAACACTACAAAAAATCCTGGCATAGAACTGTGGTTGTTGTATTCTTCTCTTTCATTTTATGTGTATGAGTGATTACCTGCATGTATGTCTGTGCAATATAAGTGGCCAGAAGAGAGCATCAGATCCCTAGGACACTGGAGTCACAGGTGGGTGTGAGTGCTGCAAACAGAACATCCTCTGCAAGGGCAGCCAGTGATTTTAAGCATGGAGCTATTTCTTCAGCCCGCTCTCACTACTACATGTTTTTAACACTGTAACTGTAAGAACTGCACATTGTAGCTATGCATGGCAGAAAGTATAGCTATGATTTTGTTTAATAATTAGCATATATTTATACCCAATTGTTTCTTCATTTTATTATGTGCAGACAACTCTGATTGTAATTATGTGCTTCCATATTAAATACAGAAGTCTAAGGATAGATTTTAGCATCTTAATGTCTGAAACCAGAGGAGATTTCCAATTTCAACCCGATGTAAATTCAGAGAACACTTTCAATGGACAATGGAACCCATAAGGGAGTGTAATGCAGATGTGAGGTTATTCTGGAAAAACTGCATCCATAACATTGGACTCTGTGCAACTGAGAGACAGAAAAAAATGTACCAAAAAAAGATGGGAATCCAGACACTGATGACCTGCAGAGACACATCCTCATCCATGGCATCTCTTCCCAACAAGACGGATCCGGAGTGTCCTTATCAATGTGCCAGAAGGGTCCCCAGTACAGTGAAAGAGAGTAATGGGAAGGAGAGAAACCTGACATCTGAATGCTAATTGGGTTTCTATATTTGTACAAATTGATGGCTTCAGCTATGCACAAAACAATTATGACCTGAAGTTAATATTAATTAGAGTCTCCTTGGCTACCGTTTTCCTCCTGGGTCAATACATTGTTAATTCTCTCAAGAGAAGGTAATTATTGTAGTGGTAACGGATGATGTTCCTGCTCGCGGTGGGTCGGAAGCACTCAGATGTGGTAAGGCTGTCTAGGTTTGTAAATATTTCATAATGTCTAGAGAAATATGCAAAGTCATTTGTAAAGTTGGCTTTTATTTGCCTGAAGAAAAAAATTCAGCTCAAAAGATGAACTTTCAGAAGAGCTGTGTGATATGAATATCATATACAGTAACCTAAAAACATTTCTAATTCCTCAATACAAGAGAAAAAGAAAGTTCAGGTGGACCTGAATTCTTTAAGTAACATAACCATGTTTCAACAATTAAATTCAGTAAATTTCCTAACAGCACCTTTCAATTAAATACAACTTAGAGAGTAAAATGTTTTGGTTAGAGGCTTGTGGCCATTCTAAGATGACATAAAAATCAGTACGACAAACATATCTACACAGGATAATAGTTCTCAGCTCATGTGTAGGCTAAGATGTGCACTTTTTGAAAAACCAGACTTTGCTTCCCATCCTATGCTTTAATCACGTTAATTCAGCTGGGACGTGACTGCTTCATGTTGCAAGGCGTTTATCGATTGTAAACTAGCCTGGGTTCATAGTTTCCGGGTGTCAAGGTCAGGTTTTACCATCCTTCGATCCATTCACTCAGCCTCTTGCTGCTGTTTCAGTGCCTGCTCTATCAAGTTTAACAGGGCAGCTTTGAACTAGAAACCACACACTCCTTATAAGTGTATTGGAATAGGCAAGAGATCTTTAACTGTTTTTTAAAGACCTCTTTGTCTCTCTTTTTTACTGAACAGTCTTGTTATTTCTCCTCTGGCCTCCCTAAAGTGTGTTAGTAATCTTTTCTCATAAAGTGGATGTAAAGTTTTGAGGCAGACATTTTGGGGTTCCATGGGGGGAACCAGAGGGAGGTGGTAGCAGGTGATATGATCAGACCACTGGGCAGAAATGAAATTTTAAAAGACTGAAAACCCTTCACATATAATAGCTTTTCTGTAACTTATTCATAAATGGACATTATATATTGACTGTGGCTTTATCACATCCACCTCCTTGCTTAGCTGTAGACAGTGAACAGTTCAACCAAATATTATTGTAAGAAATTAAATATGAGTTTATCAGTTAACAAGGAGATGTTTTAGGTCCTCATATGTAAAACCTCTCTAAAGCACTGCCAAGTTTATTATGAGAGAATTTTAGGCCACATCCAAGCTGTGGATGGTTGGTGTTTGATCAAATGTTTGAAATATCAGTGTTATTCATTTACCCTTCCAAACTAATGTGCTGCTCCTGGAGTTTGTGTCATAGATGGAGGACTGAGATAGTTGATTCCAAGAAATGAGGACTGAGTGATCTCCTTGAGGAAACAACAGGTTGGGCTGAAGAAGGCTGGTTGGTGGCCATGGTGCCAAGAGAACATGGTGAAAAGAATTTATGTGTTCTTGAATCCCACATTGCACTTGGGCATCACTTTATGATCAATGAGCAGCATAGAAAATTTTACGGGAAGAGTAGAGGATCAGATCAGTCTTTTAGAAATCCATTTCCTTGTACAGAAACCACAATGATGGTAGTGGGCTAGAAAGTCATGCCAGGAACCAGCTGCTTATTGCCAGTCATACTGGCACCACCTTCCTATTTTTCTCATGACTCCCTCTCATCATTGCTTCATTTGTAGTAGTTTTGAAATCTTTAAACATAGCTATAGTTTATGGAAGTGCAACTCTAGATTGTCTACCCCTGTCATCAGGAGTGAGTCTACCTCTACAGCATCAGTGCCATCATTGGTAGCCACGCATAGGATGACTTTTCTGAATCCTAGAGTTACCTCTGCTTTCTGGAGCCACCGTGGTACTCATTTGCAAGCCAAAGATGTGCAATTTAGAACTTCTTTCTTCAATGTGGTACCTTTCCACATTGCTCATCTTCCCTCTCCTGACGTCACCAAAGCTAGAGATCTTGGGCAGCTGTCTCTGAGCACCACACAGCCATGAACCCTACGTCCCTTCAAGCTTGTTATGACTACAACAGAACTAACTCTGATACTCTCTTGAAGGAGTCATCTCTGTCCACATAGTCAGCTCTTGTATTGCTCTTGTATAGAAGGCACCTGAACTTACTCCCAATACAAACTGAACAGAAAGCATTATATGCACAGACACTCCCACTATCAGTAAGCCTGGCAGTGGGCCAGTGGCTGAGAGTCCTCAACTAGAATCTCTTGACCCAGGACACACAGCCCATGCACCAATCACTTCCCAGGACACACAGCCCATCCACCAATCACTGGCCACTGCTCTCGGACTTCCTTTCCCCCACTCATGGCTTTGGGGAGTATTGAAATGACTCTTACCCAGAAAGAAAGGCCTAGAACCATCATGAAGTATCTACCCTCTTCTTCAGTTTGAAGCTCTGCAGGAGAGAACACTTGAAAATCTAAGCTTTCCTGAAAGGCCAGAGTGTTGGAGGAGTCAAAAGCAATGCTTTGGATCATCTGCCATCCTGTCTAGAGCTAGGAGCACAACCTCATTGCATGGTCTCCTTGTGGACAGGAAGATGGCACTGGGGTGAAATGAGACAGTGTGTCTTAGGATGCCACACTCATGACCCAAGGACTAACTGCACTGAATGCCACAGAGCTGGATGGACTTGAAACTTCACTTCCCAGAGTCTCCCCAGGATATCCCTAGAAAGGAATGCTATTGTCATAGAAAAAAAATGTCATCTTCTTTTAAACACTAGGTTTTTTTAAAAAAAATAAACTATTTCAAAATATGTAGATGTAGTGTGATAGGTTACTGTTGGAAAATTCACTGTAATTCAACAGTTTACAGGGAAAAATTTGCAGCTAAATCAGGAGAGCCAAAATGGGCAATGGAAAAAATTACCATTATAGACACATTGAAAAAGAGAGGAAATGGCAAAAAAAAAAAAAAAAAAAAAAAGAAGAAGCCTCACATGCCTGAGAATTTCTCTTTTCTAGAGTATAATAAAAGTGCTAAGACACTTAAATTTCAAGTCTAACTAATTAGATGGAGAGATTAATTTCTATAACTATTAACATGAAAATTAATTAGTCCACCACTATATCACAGGTTTGCATCTCAATAATTTACTTGAAGACTCAGAAATCAAAAGAGTACTTTCAGATATCACTTCTATATCAGAAAAGCAAGCTGTTTGAAAGATCAGAGAAGCAGACCCCCTCAGAGTTAGACATTAAACGCACTCAGTTCACATATTATTAAAAATCATTATTCTGACATGTTAACAGAACCAAATGACATCAGTGTTGAAGTATCAATGAATTTAATGACTGGCTCAATCGCAATAGTGTGTATCTCTCATGAGAAGGCTTTCAGCCTTTCTCCTTATATAAGCTCAGTGTGTAGAAATCACCCCGAGGGGGACTATCCATTATACACAGTGAGGAGAGTCACCAAAACTTCTCATTTGTACCCCCACCCCATTTTGAGAAATGTAATTCAAAGTCTAAAATGTGCTTGGTAGAGGATAACTTATTTCTGTCATTCTTAGAGAAACACAACCAATATCCTGTCTTTAGTTGTATGCACCATAAAGAAATAAAAAGCCAACTAAATATAAGCACATGCAAATTCACTTACTAAAATGTTCAAAATTATGGAAGAATACAGGACAACAAATGACATGCTGCACCTCTATTAACAATCCATGAATATTCTCTTAACAGACACAGACCCCAATGCTGCCTCCTCGTCATGGGTGAGGGGACCAACACAACCCTTCCATCAAGGCTGCCCCTGTGCATCTGAAGTATTTACATACTTCTTATAAACCCACATGGATGGCTTCAGTGCAGGTTTTTACCCCTTTCAGAAGCTGTCTATCCCACAGCCACCTCACATGTCAACAGCCCGCCCCAGAACCAATAACTATTAATATTCAGTATAAAAAACAAACTAAAACCAGCTATTTAGAAGATATGAGATCAGAGCCACACAACGGAGAATTAAGTTTTCAAGACATAGCACCTAAAACTGCATACATCATAAATAATTCGTTTCAAATTAGTGCTAAAGCTACTTACCTACAACAGCTTTTGATGGCAGAGTATTTTTTTTTTTTGGTATGTGTTTTAACTAAATTAGGTCAGAATTAATTATACTCTTACTACTGTTGTAGATTTAGATAAAATGTGTTTGACTAAAATTTAGGTTTTCAAAACTGTAATTTCCTAATAAACTGCCAGCAGAGAAAATGAGACCAGCAGGCAGTGTCCCCCCTCCTACTGGATGCATTAGTGCAGTAGTGAACCTCTGCTTAGGCTGAGCCTTGTGGATCAGTCACACACGCAGGGACATAACAGAGGGAAAGATGAAGGAATCCCCTATGGATAGATGAAACTACCAAGGTTTCCACAAAGATGAAAAGAAATGTGCCCTAATGGTTTTTCTCATAATAAACTAAGGATCACTTGATACCTTCATGGGAGCCTGGGCTACATATAACATTAAAGTTTGTTTGTTTGTTTTGGGTGTTGTTTTTTAGTAGGTGATGATAAAACGTGGAGTAATTAAGCTTGTACTTTCTTGGAAGCTTTATGCGTTTGGACCACACTTCCTGGAGCTGGAAGGGAATATGCTTGCTGCCACTGTAAGAACATGGCAATTGCACGTTTCTATCTAGCTATGAACACTATGAACTAAAAGAATAAGAATCCTGGCAAGATAAACTGGGTAGTGCAGCAGTGGCCTGAAATATAATGAGAACAGCCAATTACTTTCTGGTATCAGTAAGAAGAATCTTGCCTGGACTGATCGTAGGCTGTTGTTAAGGCTATATTCTTATTCTGTTAAAGGGGCATAGTATCTCTGTGACTCCTAATGACTTATTTCTATAGTCATAGATTAATGCATTTTTCAATCCTCAGAGGAGAAGTCTTTCCTTGCAATTGATGGCAATTAACAGAAATACTCAATTGGTCAATATGCAGAAAATAAGATGGTAAAGTATTCTGTCTTACATCAGACATACATATCTCGGCCAGGGTACCATTGTGAAAGTCAAGGCAGAAAGACTGTGAGAGCCAGAAATGCTGTAAGACTGCAATGAAACAGTGTTTTTCAGGCACAACAGGGCAGATTTACACACGAGCTCACAGTGATTATGACAGGCGAATAAGACCTGAGAAAGATCTATCCCAGCATGGGAGGGGTTAAGTTCAAAACCCCACCCCTAGCTGAGGAGATGATGACATTTGATAGCTGCTGGGAACTGGAGAGTTGGGTTTCTTAAACTTGTGTCCCCTGGGAGGCTGATCACTCTGCTGGGCAAGGTCTATACCCAAGGCAACCAAAGATAAACACAAATGAACTAGATGGATTTGTAAATAAAGAGCCAACATTAATATGGACAGACAGGAGGCAGGGGGCATATCTGGGAAGAGCTTGGGAGGAAGAAGTAAAAATGATTAAAATACATCACATAAAATTCTCAAAGAATTAATAAAAATATTGTGTTAAAAATTCTTGATGACAGTGTTGGCACATTTCAGTTTGTAAACAGGAATCTGAAACTCATATCACAAACAGAGCAATATGTCAGGAGAAAACAAGATCACTTATCATAAAAATGGTGTTTCATACATGAAAGGGCAATTTATTAAATCACAATGAGAATTTTTGACCTGGTCTACAATGCTTGTGAGTGTAAATCATCTCTAGTTTCACCTTTCAGGTCAAGTCATGAAATAACACTGTTACTGAATAAACAGATGAATTTGTGCTTTGTATCAAATAGTCCCTGAAACTCTTTGAAGATCACTTGTTTCTTATTTCTTACTCTCCTTCTTTATCTCTCATGGGAAAGTTCTAACTGCACTTTCTAGGAGGCTTATTTTGAGATGTAAGTGAAAGTAAACAACAGAAAATGCTCAATTCAATCTCCAGTTAAGTGATACATTTAATCTTCATATATCTCTCATTCAGTTGACCAGAAATACTGATTAATTTTGCTTTGATATTTTAGCTGGCAACAAAAATGAAGATCGATGATTGAGAAGTTATTAGTCCAAGATATACAAGTGTTCTGCTAAGAGGCAGGATCTACACAGCTACAATGTCAAATCACAACACTTGGTAGGTAGTGGGGTATCTCTAACCTTTGGTCTCTCATGTGACAAGTAGCACTGCTGTTTTCCCTTTCCCTATGCTGTCTGTACAGAACTACTAAGGCTTCACTCTACATCATTTGCTAAGCATCTTGTCATATGTTTAGGACCTGCTGTCAGCCCATCTGCATTTTCCCTTTCGCATAGAGTTCTCCAGTTGTACGCAGAATGCTTGACAGGATGTTCCTACCAGTGTTAAAGATAATGGTGTATCTTGCCTTATTGTAACCAGCATGCCACTTTAGAGACAATTACAGAATAACTGTGAAGCACAGCTTCACTCTAACATGCACGTATGCACTTCTGATGCTGAGAATATTAAATAGCCTGCACTGTTGAATTACAAGAAACTCTAACACCTAGGAATGTGCAAAGGTAAATTTAATGTCAAAATAAAACTAAAGGGGAAGCAGTTATGATGCACTCCATAGGCAGGAGCCAGTCAGTGCTTGTGAAGTCCTGAGATTCTTCCTGGCTATAAGTTGTGAGAGGACACAGGTGACATACACAGGTCAGGTGAATTTTTGTTACTTTTTGGCTAATTCATAAGCATGACATTTTCTTTTTACTTTTTAATTTTTTTTTTTTGTTAGAGGTGCATACGACTGCAGTGGAAGAGATCAGGAGAAGATATCAGATTCTCTTGGTTAGGGGTGACAGACTTTCCTGAGCCACTCAATGTGGGTAGTAGGCCCCAAACCTAGGTCTACTGCCAGAGTAGTGAGTGCTCTTAACTAAAGAGCCATTTCTCCAGGCCCCAAGTAAAGACTTTTAAACATACTCAATTTGGCCAAAGTTTTTCTTCTGCCCCAGAACACCAGATGCAACACTGATTGAGTCTGAGCCTAATTTTAGTCCATTAATATAAATTTAATCATACAGCTATTCTAGGGACATCTATTAGTACACTTCATATGCGGTGGTGACAGGTCCATGTATTGGCCCACCTCTATTTCAGATGAAACAGAGCCAGTTGGGTTTCATCCTCTGAAATTGAATCCAGAGGTTCTAAGACATACATCAAGTTAAAGTCAACAGGTGATGCACTGGATGGCCTGTGTTTCCAAGTTGCCTTGTTCACAGAACATCAGACATTGTTGGAGCTTTCTGTTACTTGGGGAGACATTGCTTCTCTCAACAAAATTTATACCTGTCTTACTCTGTGACACAGCTCAGAGCTTTTCTCTTTGGCTGACTGGTGTATCCAAGAGGAACACTCAAAGATTCCCCCAAGCAACTGTTCCCTATATGTCGGTCACACACATTTCCTTTCTATAGCATAAGCCAAAGTGTGTGTGCAGCTGAGCGTCATGTACACAGTGTGATATCAGTCATAAATATCCAAGAGACTTTCCACTGGGTTCCATCAAGTGACATGCTGTGAGCATTTTCTAGAAACAGTGGTGCCGATGACAGAAGACACGACCTCCACCTTATAAAGATAATACATCATACTCAGCAACAGAATAGGTTTTACAAGCTGCATTTCGTTCGACTCCTACCTCTAGTTTTGAAGTTAAATCTGTCTTGTTCACTTTTTACTGGTGTTGCTAAGTAAATACGCATGATATTAAAGTGCTAGAACGTCCCCCCTTTTATTTCATTGAAAGCAGGAGCAGAAAGGTCAGAAGACCCATGCTTATGTGCTGTGTTTTCACTGGATGGGTTTCACTGTGGAACTTAAAACTTACTTGTCGTGGTTCACATGACTGGGTAAAGGACCGTGAACAGATTGCCTTCTGTGTACGAAGGAGCATCCTGCACTCACAGTTTCACAAGACAGTCACAGACAGCTGGAGGAAAGAATGCCATGCCATAAACAGTACACCTGCACCAGTGAGTGATTTGGGATCAAGAGCTTCAAGGAATCTGGCTAAATGAGCAAGTAGCTACTTCTTAAACTCATAAACTAAGGGTCCCAAGGAGAAAATATCCTAAAAATAGAAACCTGTGCATAAGTTATAAACATTTTGCAAACTCTTCCTAATAATAATGCTCACCATAGCTTTATTCATATCTGGTAAGAAGATGATTACATACATCCATGTGGAAAATATCGCAGCATAAAACTTAAAACCCTGAAATGTTTCAACCATTGAGAAAGCTGAAGCAACATGTCGATAGTATCTATGAAAAGGTTATGTCAGGTAATAGAGTTATTGTTAGGAAAAGAATAGGCATAATTCATAAATGAAGAAGCAATCCGTAGCTCAGTTAAGACTATCGTGAACATTGGATAGTTTTTTCTGTATATTTTTTAAATTAATTTATTCTTGTTACATCTCAGTGGTTATTCCATCCCTTGTATCCTCCCATTCTTCCCTCCCTCCCATTTTCCCCTTATTCCCCTCCCCTATGACTGTTCCTGAGGGGGATTACCTCCCCCTGTATATGCTCATAGGGTATCAAGTCTCTTCTCGGTAACCTGCTGTCCTTCCTCTGAGTGCTACCAGGTCTTCCCCAACAGAGGACATGGTCAAAGGTGAGGCACCAGAGTACGTGAGAAAGTCATATCCCATCCTCCACTCTACTGTGGAGAATGTTCTGACCATTGGCTAGATCTGGGTAGGGGTTTAAAGTTTACGGCCTGTATTGTCCTTGGCTGGTGCCTTAGTTTGAGCGGGACCCCTGTGCCCAAATCTGCCTATCATAATGTTCTACTTGTAGGTTTCTAGGACCCTCTGTATCCTTCTACTTTGCCATTCTCCTGTGCTTCTCTCATATAGAGTCCCAATAGGATGTCCTCCCCTCTGTCCTTTTTTATCACATGCAAACTCTTAAAGCCACAGGATTCTAATGACAGCATCTAGCCACTATTACCTTGGTTTTAGGTACCGTGACAAAGGGTGGAGGAGTAAGTGTGACAGGCAAGCATACGCCTGTCTCTGCACTCACAGATTGCTCTCCACGTTTATGGGATAAAAGACTTGAAGTCACATTTTAATTCCAGTAAAACTGGATTACATGGTTAGGACAACTGGACTGAGATATTACAACACACATCAGAGGCCCCTGTCTGTCTGAAAAAAAAAACCCTGTTCCCACTCTGGACCCACAGATCCACAAGCACATCTTTATGGTTCTTGTATTAAGATGACGTCTTCTAAATGTCTGTGAACACATGGCCATCACCCATTACTGGATTAGATACAGTGAGAGACACCCAAGGGCATAGATGATCTCTCGAGCTCTGTGCTCATGTTGTCTTTGACTGGCCTGCAATCTCTTGGGCCCATTTATTAACATTTCATTACTAGCAGAGGCAGAGACTTTAGGTTTACATGCATGTATATGCATGTAAATGTGTCAGTATGTGGATAGATGCTATAAGAATCATCTTAGGAAAGCATTTTTTATACACTTATTTTAGAGACAGCTCTTGCCATCTTCAGAAAACGTACCAGACATAAAAGGTTGGATCTGAACTTTGTATATGGTAACCTGCTCAAGAAAAAGTTCACACTGTGGGTGGGTTATAACCAGGTGACTCTGAATGAGTTGTTATTCACAGATGATTTCCATGTAGGGTTTCCATAGAAGAAAACCTGATGACACAGCAGAGGGAAGCAGAACAGGAGGCAGCATGCCTGACCAGGCACCTCTGATGATAAAGAGATGTAAGGCTTGCCAGCATCTGTCAGTGACAACCTATCAGTAATAGATGCCATCAGTGCCAGCAGTCTGAGTCCTGTGCATTCTTCATTAGGCTCAGACACAAATCACTAGACAGGCACATTGGGGCAGACACGTCAGGGGTAGTTCACTCTCATGTGGGCCTGTCAGCGGTGTCCCCCTCTGCCCAGAACACTGGCTGCAGCTGCAATGCCAGGCCTCAGCTGAGTCAGGAAAGAGATGACACAGCTCCCCAAGGTCCTCGTTTTATAGCTAAAAACTTACTTTCTCTTCTCGCTAGCATAAACACATGTTTGGAAATGCATACTTGTATTAAGAAATGATAATATAAGTTAAATCGAGAATATCCCCATCAAAGATTTCCTCCCTCTCTTTTGACTAATCATTAACTTTGAATTTTATAATATTTGGTATGGTCATACTTTTTCTTATAGTTTAATATATAGAGTTTCTTTGGGGACAGTGGAGACATGATTATATTCTAGCAAATAAAAAAGAATATTTTCCTATAACAACAAAAAAATGTGAACAGAAAGGATACACAATTTTCCATGCCTCCTAAGAATTTGAAAATGAAATCAAACTTTGGTATAGGTATACAATCAAGAACAGAAGGAAACTTGATCCATTGCATTCTTCTTGTCTATTCCTTGTTACACCTACTTATCTGTGGAGAGAAAATTAAAATACCCAAACACATTTTACACTGGTTACATTTGCATATAAACACAACTAAGACCACAGTCTGCAGGTATTTTTTTTAAAAGGCCTAGGTGACATGTGTTAATAATAACTATGGCTGCACCCATAAGGCTAAGCCTGCTTGGGGTAGACCAGAACTCTCCTGGAACCAATAGGTGTCCAATGACTGATGATACTCCACAGAGATGGCATGTGAACAAAAGAAATTGCTGAAAGCAATGTTAATAGCACACATTTAGCTGTTTTCAGATGAAATCTAGGTATATAACTAACATAAAAATATCACTGATAACCATATTTTACATCTGTTTTCTGACATAGGTGTACATTTATCCCACAGGAAAGGCCTTTTGGTGCTTTTCATAAAATTCACAATTGAAAAGTAAAGACACTTAAATTTCCATACATATTTTAAAGTTTTATAATAATAAAATTTAGTGTTGATTTTTATCTCTCAATGAACTACAGTCCATCTATAGCTAGCTGAGATGCTGGTGGACCAGCTGGGAGGTGCAAATATGTGTGAGTCCTTTACCGACCGATAGGTGGCGCTAGGCCTCCAGAAAGCATCTGATCATTCGGCGAGTTTCAGATTAAATGTGTATAGATAGGATCTTATATAATCAATGTGGACATAATTTAGCTACCTAAAATATGATATCAGAACTACGACAAGCCTAAACAGCTAAACAGCTTTGGGCCGCAGAAGACAGAGAGAGAGAGAGAGAGAGAGAGAGAGAGAGAGAGAGAGAGAGAGAGAGAGAGAGAGAGAGAGAGGGAAATGATGGCAACTTAAAAAGCCTGTGAGGCAGTAGAATGAAACTGCTCCAGAGAGCTTCATCCGGCCAGGTGGTCTTCGCAAAAAGGAATGCTTTAAATTCATATATTCAGAGTTGTGAAATTAAAATGTGTGAATATGAGAATAGCATATCCCGTTACCAGGTCTCAGATTCACGCTTAGTTTGCTTGAGGTGGTCAGCAAGGGGATACTCTTAGGATGCAGATGACGTTGACCATAGCTGATGGCAAATGAGAGAGAGAGAGAAAAGAGAGAGAGAGAAAGAGAGAAGGGGGTCAGGATGTGGTGTACTTAGTCTTCTCAGTGCTGTTTGTTTGAGTCGCTGGCAGGAAGGGAGCTGGCTTGTGACAGCATGGTAACAGCTCATTTATAACCTCACACTTTTAATTACTGTGGAGATAGCTTGTTTAAATGGTAATATTCCCCGAGATTTCTGTAGTAATTAAACTTCATATTGGAGTCAGATATGTATCAGATGCGATGAAGAATCATCCAAGATCTGACAAGCACTTTCACTTTCCAAGGTTCAGAATGCATTTTAACCAGTGTGTGTGTGTGTGTGTGTGTGTGTGTGTGTGTGTGTGTGCATGTGCTACAGTTACTTGTTTCCTACATAAACACTTTAATTGCAAATAAAGGCCCTTGGTTTTCAAAGACGCTTATTTTCATCTGTTTTCTTCCTTTTCCTTTTCTCCTTTCTAATCTTTCTTTCCTGCTTCTTTCTTCCTTCCTTCCTTCCTCTCCTCTCCTCCCTGCGGGGGATTGAGCTACAGCCTTGAGCATCCTAGGCAAGTGTTCATGATTGAATTGTACCCACTCTTTTCTAGTGTGAGATAGCTCCTCACTAAGTAAGATACTCAATTTCCCCCCATATAATGCCCTTTTCCCATTTAAAAAACAAATTGTGTGTGTGTGTGTGTGTGTGTGTGTGTGTGTGTGTGTGTGTGTGTGTGTGTGTACACAATTTATGTGTGCCGGTATCCATACAATGGCATCTCCCTAGCCCAAGCCTCCCCTGCCCAATCTTAAAAATGCCTAGCAATGAGATTCAGCCTTTCTTTTTAATGGAACTCTTATGTTGTGCAGCAGCAGATTTTTGAAGTTGCTATTGGTAATTTTGGATTAAAAATGCTTTTAAAAAACTAGACTTGATAGCCTTTCAAAATTATCATTCAATTATGTATAAAAATGACTTTTCTGCACTTAGATTGTAGATACCCACTAAGCTTCTATAAACATTTTACAAGGGGGATTTTTTTATGCAAATGCTCCGCACTGCGAGGCATCTGATTGTGTTAATTTCCTTGCAGTTTGAGCCATCCTTATTCTGCTCATGCAGAATCACAAATGTCCTCACCGAAGAGAGTGCAGGTGGATCACGGGCTGAATTCATTAGCAGGACAGATTCTTTCATCTGGGTACAAATGCTTTCCACATGTAAATTACCTTTTGCAACTTATCCCCTCCCAATTTATATAATATATATATGTATGTGTGTGTGTGTGTATATATATATATGTGTGTGTGTGTGTGTGTGTATTTTTTCTGACTTCCTGCCCAGCATTTTTCACAAAGGAGAACATATTGCAGAACTAACATTTAACAAAGCTCCAAAGCTATAACATGCAGATGAGAAAACTGAGTCACCAAGTAGGCTCCTGGTTTCCATATGACACACAGCTGGCAAACGTCAGATAAACAGGCTTTTAGTGCCACTACTGTATGTTCATCATTGGTCTGCAGGAAGAAACCTTAAAGAATATCTAAGAAATTCATTAATGTTTAATTATGATAAAATCTCAGAAAACAAACTAAAATATCTCAGGACTTATTCACCAATAAAACTCAAGCCTTGCAGGACTATTGGCTACTGCCCTGCCCTGTCCTCTCTCTGTAACTTTCAGACCAGAACTCCTGAAATCCAGACACATCACTACTCAACCAAACCACATCCTTCGTAAGAGCCACAGATGCCGGGAGGGGAACCGCTGAGCCACATCTTGATGTCACCATGTGGGGTTCTTCTTACTAGAGACATTGCCCTGTTAAGGACATGTTAGGCTCTGAGTTAGGGCACTTACTGTATGAGAAAGCCAACCCACACTAGGTAAGCTAAGCAAAGTGCCAGCCATTCTCAAGGTGAGAGGGTACTCAAGTGTAGAACAACAGGTCTGCAAGGGTGGACAGAGGCCTAGGGATTATTGAGACATACTGTGCAGGGACACAAGAGAATAGCCTGTCCAGGACAGTGCCAGCCCACACATGTTTCACATCCTGCAGGGTAGGAGGCAGACAAGAAATTGAAACAGGTTACAATACTTTTTTATGGCTCTGGGTAGGTAAAGACTGGCAGATGCTTTGGGGTCAGATGTCAGTAGACTAGCCCAGGCCACCTGGCAAGCCATTAAGGAGCCTGCCATATAAAGCAAGGCAGACGATTTCTGATGATGGAGGCCTCAGATTGACCTTTGGCCTCCACATAAGTGTGCAACCAGACACATCTACCCACTCATGCACCCACACAACTGTGCCAACACACATATACACCCTACATTTTTACATTTCCATGTGTCAAGAGCTCATTTTCAACTTCCAATACTTAATTAAGTATAAGACCCTTGGCAAAGGTTTTTCACCTCACTGGGCCATCATCTCTTATCTACACAATAAGACCTGCTGCACATGGGATTGTAGCCTTTATATAAGTGAGTGGAGCAATGGTGGTGTAGGGGCTATAACGGTTTTTACCATTGTTTTTGTGTGGGCATCCTCTTACAAATGCATGTTGCCCAGAACTTTCAACCACACAGATCTCATTTCACTTATATTTTCATGCCCAGAAATGGCTGTGTTAAAATTCAGAATGCTTGTATCCAATCTAGTTCCATTACACAGCTGACAAGCTGCACCGTTAAATGGCATTCCGTTCTTATTTAAATAATCACATTACACTTTGAAACCACGTGCTCCCCTTTACTTTATATTCTGTGTGGGAAACCCATCTGAAATGAAACCTCATACCATTCGGGGGGATGTGGGTTTTTGGCTGTGACTCTTGGGCCAATTTTATCAGTGGAATTATCCAGATGAAAGTATTGCTTCTGCCTGATGGAGTGATGTAGAGGAAGTGGGTTCTGAAAGCAGATGGAGACTGAGACAAACACTTGGACAAGGAGATCTTGGACACGGCTCCTCTCTGTGGATAAGAGGGTGTTGCTGGTGCTGATGAGGGGGTCAAGCAACTGGGGAGTATCACTTTATGAATGCATTCCAGCAGGACATATGTTGAGGGCACTGGTTCTCAACCTTCCTAACACTGTGACACTGTAATACAGCTCCTCATGTTGGAGTGAACCCCCCTCTGTCCCCCACCCCCAACCATAAAACTATTTCTGTTGCCACTCCATAACTGTAATTTTGCTACTGTTATGGATAATAATATAAATATGTGTTTTCCAATGGTCTCAGGTGACCACTGTGAAAGGGTCCTTTGACCTCCATGTTGAGAACCCCTGATCTAGAATATCAACAAACTTTCCTGATCCAGTTCTGCAGCTGGGCTTCGTGGGTTTCTGCTGGTCCCATTATGGTTCTGGGGGTGTGGGGGGGGGGTCAGTGCTGGTCTGTAGAACAAAACAACCAGCCTCTTCTTACTGTCCCCAGCTAATTTCAGATAGGAACATGTGTCCTGGGCTATTTTAACCAGGAACACCATCTATTTGTGGTTTCTTCCTGCCTGTAAGGTGATCTGACTGAGCTGTTGGAAATAACTTCTGTAGAGCTCCTTAGCCAGGCCTGCTGCTGCACTATAATTACACGTGAGGGCTGAGTCACCTTTACCTCTGACGTGAAGAGGAGGTCCTTTGGCCTAACAGGGGTGAATTCAGAACTAGGAACTAGGTCCCCAAGCCAAAAAAAATCCATAGGGAAATTATATTCTTCATAAGGTTGCTAAGTATGTTAATGAAAAGTTCACATATGTTATTAGCTTTTTCTTGGTTCTATAAGGGAAACCAGCAGGACATTAATGCTGCCCCCGATTTTATAGCCTAATTCTCCTGCAACACCCAGCTCTATTTTCCTGCCCTGTGATCTCCTTGAGTGTTACTTTTGTTTGGTGAAAGCAGTCTGTTCCTAGGGACAACTGCTCTTGTGAATATGAGACAATTTGGTGTTCCATGGTTAGCATTTTTTTCTCTGCCTTAATTCAAAGCCGCTGTCCTCCAGAAATAGCTTCAGCTGAGACATGAAGGCGGGAAATGAAGATGGTATGTATTTGACTACAAGCACAGTCACTGAATCTATCTGTTTTAACAGTCAGGTAAGACATAAGATTGGTAGGGCCTTTTTACAAATACTCTGTGTTATTGCTGGGGGTGGGGTGTAGAGACCCCGGAGTCTGGGATTCTGGAATCGGCTCCTGGGAGCATCAGCGCTGGCTTCCTCGCCATGAGAACCTCCCTTGGTTCCTCGACATCTAGCTCTCTTCTGTGAAATAGCACACAACTGCATAAATCTCATAGGAGTATGGAAAGTATTAAACCAAAGAACCCTGGGAGCATTTTGCCTTGTTCCAGGCAAACATCACAAGCCACACACCATTCACCCATCGCACCGCACCACCTGTTTGACAGGAAATGTTTCCCAGCGTTCGCCTTTGGTCTCTGGTACTATTTCTTCCAGCTAGGTATGGTGCACCAGTTCCACAGAGGCCACTTCACTCCATCACAGGAGCTGTTTGAGCTGAAGATATCAGTTGATGGATTTTTGTAGAGGCCAAGAAAAACAATGCCCATACAGGCAGCACTGAGAGATTGGAGTTGTCATTCATGATGAATGATGAAGTCTCACTCCAAAAGTGGGAAATTGATTGAGACAATGATACCTAATGGCTTAATAATACAGAGGAGGGAACTTCTCTCCTCACCATAGGAATAAAGACTACAGGGTTCAGGATGGAGTCTATGGAGAAGGTATCTTCACAATTTATAAACTTCAATTTCATTCTAAGCTCATCAGAGGTTTGAGTTCTACTTACTAGAAATTTCTAGAATCTCTCATAATACTAGCATGGAGTTTATGTTTTTGTGTATATGTTTATTCGCATAAAAATCAATGACATCTATGAACTGACTTTACTCTTGGGTTTTCAAGAAATACTACTAAATCACAGAGAACAAAATGTGAAAAGTTGGGCACACCTGACTACACTAGTTCATCCCCGATATGAAAAACCACAAGACGGGGTCATGGCCAACTCTGGGACCTGGAACCCAGACTGTGGCCCTGCAAGCTACAAGGTTCCATTATTGTGGGATCTTGTCAGCAGTGGAGGTAAATGTTTAAGCTCATGTTTCACCCCAGGTCTCCAGCTGTGGGCTTCATATAAATGTAGTTAATGGTTTAGTGCTACTTTCAGCAGTTCTGCATTCGTCTTCAAGGCACTGCTTGAAAAAAAGAATGGCTAAGAGCTGCCCAAGGTCATGGAGTTGGTCAACAGAGTGAGCTTAGATCAGGGCATCTCTACTAACCTTATGTTGTCCCTAGGAATGTGTTCTGGGGGAGTGACCGTCTTGGCCCTGCATGAAACAGAGCAGTGTTGGGACTTCTGAGCTACTCCCAAAGCACCAACTTCTGTGTCTCATTCTGAGAGGTATGGCTTCTCTTTATGCAGTTATGAAACATGGAGACTATGTGGAAGTAAGATAAACGTCTAATTCAGAATTTTCAAACATCTTACCAAGTCTCTCAGAGGCAAGAAGTTTGAAAAGGGCACACATGCCCATCTTTAGAATTATTGAGTCTTAATCTTACCCATTTTCTTGGCCTTACATTCTGTGCTATGTAAAGGTAGTATTTAAATGGAAAGGAGGTTCGTACAGTAAATTTTGAACCCCTACCCAGTTCTACCCAATGGACAGGACATTCTTCACAGTTGAATGGAGAGTGGGGTCTGACTTTCAAATGAACTCCCCTGGATGGGGAGGCTTGGTGGTACTCAGAGGAAGGGTAGTAGGCTACCAAGAAGAGACTTGATACCCTATGAGCATATACAGGGGGAGGAGGTCCCCCTCAGGAACAGTCATAGGGGAGGGGAGTAAGGGGAAAATGGGAGGGAGGGAGGAATGGGAGGATACAAGGGATAGGATAACAACTGAGATGTAATATGAATAAATCAATAAAATATATTTAAAAAATAATGGAAAGGATAAGCCATGGAGAAACAAAAAGTCATGGATAGTATGAAAGGATGGAGGAGTCCACCCTGTGCCAGGAAGGACTGATTCCTTTAACGAGTTCCCGAGACATCCCTTTAGGGACGTTTCATCTCTTCTATGATGTGGGTAAGGGATTTACTGTGACCAGGGACCCTCACCCTCTTGGCAGCATCAATTCCATGGGGCCTACCTTAAAGATACCAGATAAGTGTCCTACAAGGGTCTCTGTTCTCCTCATTCTAACTCAAGAAGGTCTACAACAGTGCAGGTCTTTCCTGTGCTGTGTGGGTGGTGAAGGAAAAAGAGAATCCAGGCTGACTCTCGGGCTCTCAGGTTCTGGCAGATACCAGGTACTCTGTCCTTTAAATTAAAGGACATATGTACATCTGTCTGAACATAATTAATTTGAGGTACAAATCAAGCAGTCCTGATACCAAATTGCCCATATCAAAACCCCCTCCACAACTTTGTAGCCATGTTACATATTTTTAGTATTTTACAAGGTAAGACTCCTGTAGCATCTTTCAGATGAGTGCATCACTACTTGCCTAGTGGGTCTACATGTCCACACACACTGCTCAAGGTCCACTAGGACTCTTCATTTGTATAGAGAGATGCCATGAGATATGTTAGGGTTGAATACTCATTCCCTAAGGTAGCTAATGTCCATTGCCCCCTCCACTGATTTAGAGTCACCCAGAGGACTGGCATGACAAGAAGGGCATAACTGAGAAAGGAAGACCCTCACTGCATGTAGTAGCACCATTCCATGCACCATGTGTTCATTGGAGTCTCAAATGCTGGGATGAGACAACATGACCATAAGGAACTTGAAGAAGGAAAGGGCTTATTTGCTTCTTAGTTATTATTTTTACAGTTCCACATTGTAATTTATCACTTTGAGATCTTGGGATGGAAATTTAAGGCAGGAACCTGGAGGCAGGAATGGAAGCAGAGTCCTCCATGGAGTTTCTCTGACTGCTTTCCTGTATCATGTAGGACCATTTGCCCAGGGGTAGAATGCTGACCATGGGCTGGGCTCTCCCACATCAATCATCCATTGAGGAATCACTCTACAGACTTGCCTACAGATCAATCTAGTGGGAGCATTTTCTCATTTTTGGGTTCTCTATTTCTGCATGACTCTCATTTGTATAAAGGTGACATAAAAGTAGCCAACACCGGCCAGGGTCACATAATGAAAGAGGTGGGGGAACATTTGAACTCCTGTCCTTATCTCATCCTTCTACAATGAGACCAGCTGTCAATCGTGCCTTTCCCACCATGACTAGCTATAACCCCTCAAATCACAAGCCCTTCTGTACCTAAGCTACTTCATCAGACAGTTTGTCACAGAAGTAAAAAAAAACAATTTTAAAGTCTTTAATCTACTGGTATAGCATCAAAATGACACAAGTTGTTTTGTAGCTACATAAAATTGCTACTTAGGCATAAAATTAAATTAAAAAATATAGTGCCATCTTCTATCTACTCAAGCAATAATTTCTATATTGAAAATAAAAATAATGTATAGGAAGACAATAGAGAAACCAATTATTTTTGATAGAGCAATAAAAGGTAAATTCCCCAAATGAGTTGACTAGATCCATCTCAATTCTCTGGGAAACCAAACTGTGGGGATATATACTATTGCTGTTTATGGGACAGATACAGTGTCTTCCTGGTTTTTAGGTAACAATCAGTCACTCTGCATGTGTAAATTCTCCATCATCTCCTAGGAAACTTGAGATGGCTTTTCCTAGGTCATCCCCTCCAAAATAATCACATGGTATTTAAAACACATCTTACCAAAGCTTTAGTTCACTAATGTCTGCCCTTCAATTTCCTTTTCATAAGTTCCCTAATGACTCCTTCATTCTTCAGGCACCTTCACTCACATACACACACCTCCCTTTCCCCCAACACATGTACACATATGTTTTTAAATCTTAAAATGAACTTTAAAAGAAGATGGGAGAAAGGCATTTCTCTGGCTTACAGAAAAAGGAAGACCAGAAGCAAAGGCCAACAAAGGTTGAGCACTGTCCTTATAGCTTCATGTTTTGAGTCATCAGGAATTCACAGAATTTAAATTTACATTTTTTTGTTGCTGAGAATTATAGTCACATCATACCTGGATTTCAATAAAAATTTCAATTAGAGAGTAATGGATAGTGGGTAAAAATGAAGTGCTTTAGTCTACTTTCCCACCCATATCTTTGCTCAGCATATGTGATCTATACATTAAATTTTTCTTCATTCCAAAAAATAATAGATTTTTAAATTTATCAATAAGATCATTAGAAAGTGATGTGGAAATTCTCTTCTATGGCCAAGTCTCCTGCTCTGTGAAATTTTTATAATTATGGTAGAAAAATCACAACTTCCACCAGACTACTCAATTCCTCCCTCTCCAAAGTAAAGAGCAATGCGATTTCATCTTTATCAGTAAAAATGTATGCTGTGATGTCAAAACAAGAGCTCCTTGCGACCACTGTGCAAAACATTATGATCCAAATGACAACCAAAATTTTATATTTAACTTTGTGTAGTAAAAATTCAGCTTGGAATGTTTCTAGGTTATGGTCTGTACTTCCTCAATTAGTCTGGTACGTGCTTGAAGGGGGATGCTCCAGATTCTCTCTTGTATGGCTCCTAACTATAGGACTGGAATTCTAACCAGAGACAGGAGCTTTGAAACAATAATACACTTGTGAATATATGGTATTGCTGAGTAAGAAATACCTGAGTAACTAAAAGGGTAAATATTGATGAAAACCAAGAAAATGACACATTGAAGATAATGAGCACATGGCTTTTCTTCATGTAAAATAGTGTTAAAATAGATGCAAGGGACACATGTAGTCCTCTATCTGGAGAGGAGATGTTTTTGTGTTCAAACACAATCACTCCAGCACAGCTGAAGATGACAGGCTATGCGATCCCAAGTTTCTTTACACCATAGACTTTATGTTGACTATGATACTTATCTCACAAAAACAAAAACAAACAAATAAACAAACAACAACAGAAAGCCCCACACTATTGTGCTTCTGTTTACAAATGAGAAGAGTTCCAGTGGAGAACAAATATCAAAGCTAACATGCAATGTTTCCCCATGTTGCTGGCTTTTCAGGTGATGTGCTTCTTTCTGAAATTACAGCCTCAATCTGGGACTATCTGAATGGCAGAGGCTCCCTCACGCTCAAGGTGTCTAAATTCACGAACCCACCCAGTCAGTCAAATGCAGACATAAAGTTATGGAGGGCATTGATTTTTAAGGGTTCAGCTTTTACAAGACAAAGGAATCTTTAGTTCTAACACTTCTCATGAGGCATGTGTCATTTTCAAAATGATCAACTACCATTAAATCAAATCTTTTCCTTAAGCTGAACATATGTTCCTGGTAGGTGGAGATATTTCATATCAGTCACAAATAAAATTTTCTGTGAATTGTCAGAAAGCAAGGCACAAAACTTATAGGCAGATAGGATGGCTACACAGAGTTTGGGATGACATCATTTCTTGGTTTTTTGTTGGGTAGAAAATTGCCTACTTATGTGAGGGTTGGACACTTGATCAGACAACGCAACCACTAGAAACCTGCACACACACACACACACACACACACACACACACACACACACACACACACACACAACCACCACCACCACCACCACCACCACCACCAACAACAACAACAACAAAAATGTTTAAATTTCTGGACATCTATCAAAACATGGATACAGTTTACCAGATTCAGTTAGACATAAATCTTTTAAAAATATATTTTATTAATGTATTCATATTACACGTAAATTGTTATCCCATCCCTTGTATCCTCCCATTCCTCCCTCCCTCCCATTTTCCTTTACTCCCCTCCCCTATGACTGTGACTGAGGGGGACCTCCTCCCCCTGTATATGCTCATAGGGTACCAAGTCTCTTCTTGGTAGCCTGCTATCCTTCCTCTGAGTGCCACCAGACATAAATCTTACAAGGGATATTTTTACTTATGTGAATTAATTTCCTTGTCCCTTAAAGAGTTTTAAGCAAGTATAACAAATTATTATATATAAACCCTCACTAATGGTATGTACTAATAGTAATTAAGTATTTTTACACAAAACAAGTGAGAGAATGGTTATATTTTATTAGCCAGCTGATGTAGGTCATTTAAAATATACAGAGCAACCCTGGTCCAAAGCCACCATATCAGTGCATGGACAAACTATTGCCACCACTTGTCTGCTTTAGTGATAGTTAAAATCAGGACAGAAATAGATATAGAGAAAGAACATGACAAAAAAATTCACAAGCTACTGTTTCAAAAACACTGGCACCATTAATAGTTAACTTTTCCTGCATTCCTCAAGTACTTCTAGGAAGATTTAGGCTTGAGATACCATCACAATGAGATATCCAACAGGAATTCTCAATTTAAGAAAAGTAATTAGATTTTAGAACATATTTTCTTTTTATTGTAAATTTAGTGAAATCATTGCACATAGTGATGGTTTCATAAACACATATTTAATAAGTATGGCATGGACCTCACCTGACCCTCCCCTTTCTCTCTCATCTTCATTTTTACCTCAGTCTCACTTCTGCTTTCATTTCACACAAATACACACACACACACACACACACACACACACACACACAGATACACACACACCAACCCCCCCCACACACACACCACAGAACTTTATATATAAATCCTAGGATATGGAAATGTGACAATTGTCTTATCCATCATATCTGAACATGATGGTCTCTAGTTCCATTCATTTTTTTCCAGATAATGACAATATTTCACCCTCTGTAGCCAAATGAAATCCCACTGTGTATAGGCATCATGTTTTCTCTATCTGTTCATTTGCCAGTGGACATCTAGACTGTGCACCATGCTGTAATAAATACAAGACACTCCAGTATCTCAGTAGTATCTCTGCTTATTGTCCTTCAGGTAGATACCCAGGAGCAGTGTAGCTGGGTCTTAGGTAGTCTTGTTTTTAATAATTTGGAGCATCTCTGTATTGACTTTCTTAGAGCTGGACTTATTTATACTATTCCCTACCAGCTCTGCACAAGGGCTCATTTTCTCTGTATCCTTACCAGCATTTGTTTTTACTTGTTTACTTTATGATAGCCATTCCTAACATACTGAAAGAGTTCATAGTCCCTTTCCTTGATGGCCAGGGAGGTGGAACACATTTCCTGTTCACTGGCCCATTTTTGGTCAAATGACAGTTATAATAATCTACTATGCAAAATGGCATATTTCTTTTTTTTTCATTTTTTTCTCTTTTATTAATTTATTCTTGTTACATCTCAATGGTTATCCCATCCCTTGTATCCTCCCATTCTTTCCTCCCTCCCATTTTCCCCTTATTCCCCTCCCCTATGACTGTTCCTGAGGGGGATTACCTCCCCCTGTATATGTTCATGTTTTAAGAACAGAAATGTTTCACTGTATTATTTTCTTGTGCTGTTTTTGGTGGCATAGCTTTATGTACCTTCTTCTTCAAATCCTATATTTTTTTTCATCTTTTAGGTTCATAAAATGACTATTTTTCACCTCATTATAAAATAGTTTTTTTTTTTTTTTTACCAACAGAAACACTGAAACTTGCAAGTTTAGGAAAAAATCATTTGAAATAAAGATTCTAAGCAATAGTAGGTAGAAATAAAATAAAGTGTCCAAAACACAGTCTTACCTTACTTTATAATTTAAGAGGCTTATTGATAAGTATATTTCAGTCAGGTCTCAGAGCTGCCCTCTGGGGTTAGTTTCATACCTATAGAGCTGAAGTTCCAGTTGGCCAGCCAGCATTCTGCACTAAAACTGACACCCATACATGTCAAAGGTACAGCCTTATCAAGTCCTCAGAGAATTCGAGGTCCTTCTTCCCCATGAAGGAGAAGTGTGTCGTTAGCATCCTTGAATACAGCTGCTGGAAGATGTTCAGACACACTTATCTAAGGCTCATGAAACAATATGGGTTTTTATTTCAGAGTAGCTTTGAAAGGGACTTGTTAGTGTGTGATGGTGGTTGGGTTTTGTAGAAGTATTCTATGTTGCTCAAGAAATTGGTCCATTTCTAAATGAACAGTGACCCCCTGTGAGAAAATATGGCTCCCCAGGATATCAGGGTGGGCTGGGGAACTTTGAGCATGTTTTCACAAATGCCCTGAGACCTGCGGTCTCCCAATGGGAAGCATAGCCTGCTCCAAGGCAGCGGCCATGCATTGGGAGTAGCTGTGATCAGGACATCAAGAAGCCACTGGGGAAGCCAAGGGCTGACCCTAGTTGGCTGATGTTGTCCTTAGCTTTCCCTCGCACGGCAAGGGTAGAGGAACCCATCCATCCCTTTGGTTTTGGGTTCATCTTTGTTCCTCTTGATCTCTCTTTTTGATGAACAACTTTTCTTTATGATGCTTCAAAGCAAAATGCCTCATTGGAGGTAAAAGTCATTGAAACATGAATCTCCATCAATTCGGTATTAGCTACTTCTCCTGTAATTATGATAAAATGCCCCCATCAAGTCAAATCACGGGTGGAAAGGTTTATTTTGGCTCAGAGATGAAGGTATAATCCATCATAGCAGAGAAGGCACAGTGGCAGGAACATGAGGCAGCTGGTCACACATTTTATCTGTAACCGGGAAACAGAGAGTGATGAATGCCGTATGCTCAAGCTGAACCCTGGCCCTTTCAGTACCGAACCCCAGTCCATGGAAAGGTGCTGCCCACACTCAGGTGGATCTTGCTGTTCAGTTAAATCTTTCTGGAGAGTCAAATTGAGTTTAAACGTTATCTTCAAAAGTTTAGTAGTGACATCTTATATGAAACTTGTGCAGCATGTATTATTAAATACTATAAATATATTTTAATAGCCATAACAATGCTGAGATATCTGGACATAATGGTAACAATAAAATATTGTGAAAACACAAAGTTCTCCAAGTCAGAAGTTTTAAAGATAACATCTTGGAAACTCAAGTGGCATGTATTGAAAAGGGTTTTTTTTTTTTTTTTAAAAAATCAATTTCTAGCCCTACAAATGCATGTGCAGACAGGGAACCACTGTGGGCCGCACACAGCTCTTCAAAACAAGACATGTACACTTAGCTTTTTTTTTTTATAACTGTAATTCAGAGGAGAGAAAGACTTGCCATAGATTAACATTAGTCTAGAGTTTCTGAAAAGGAATGTTTTCAGTGTGCAGGGCCAATGGGAAGGCATTCAAAGGAGCAGGGTCCCTATCTCTGTTTTCTCCCAAATGGAGGCAGAGTGCAAGAGTGATCTTTGGTGCAATCCAAAATATGATACCCTCCAAGGTCATGCGAACAACATAAAGAAGGAAAGAGACTTTGAATTAGAAAAAGAAAAAGAAAAACAAAAAACACAAACAGTTTGTTCAAGGCCAAACACACCATGCTAAGTGTGTATTTGTGTGTATCACATATATAGGTACATATACATATGATAAATAATATATAACCATATGTACCATATATATTATTAATTTCTTATTAGCAAATGGTATTTAAATACACTGGGCAGTGGTAGAGTCTGTACTTTATTAATAAAAGCAAACAAGCCATTTAAATGAGTTATATAAATATGTGGGAACTATTTTGTGCACATCTAGATCGACATACTTTTATTTCCAGCATAGTTTAAAATGATATCAGTAGTGTCTGGAGAGATGGCTTTGTGGGTTAAGAGTGTTCTTTTTTTTTTTTTTTTTTTCTTTTCTTTTTTTTTTTTTTTTTTTTTTTTTTGGTTAATCTTCTCTTCTAGAGGACCCAGGTTTGATTCCCAGTCCCTACACTGCAGTTCACAACCTTCTATATCTCTAGCAGCTAAGCACTGTGCTTTGGCCGACTCCTCATTGCGTCATAGATCATCAATAGATTATGACACAGTCATTTCTTCCATCTTGACTCTTCTATTCCAGGCCTTGAATCAAGTGTTTTAGAACATTTACCTTAAGATGTATACTTTTCTTATCTTGGCCATTTTTAAAAACATTTTTAGAAATATAAGTAAATACAAGAACATAGCCCTGAGCCACATTTTTGCTCAATGTCCTAATGTGACAGGAAAGGCCTGGGAGGCAGCAGTTGTTAGTGCAATGTTAATTGATGTCCTCTGTGTGTCATGTTACCCCATGAACACCCTCTGTGAGTATGAATGCCTGCACCACTTGGTCATAACCAACAGTGTCTATGGATCAAGGTTCAAACACTTCATCCATGGTTGGTCAACAGCTGATGGAACAAGCAGGACACTAAGAGGTCAAGTTCTACAGCCTAGACGAAAACAGATAGAACTTACATGCTGCTCTTACTTCAGCTAATTGTGCCTAGATAAGGCCATCAACAGTCACCACACCCCAATTTCCCAATGTGAAACATGAACAAGAATGCACACCACGGAGTGAACGCATTTGGCTGTGCTCCCCAATAGGGTGTAGAACTAGAAGGCTTGGTGTTTCCTGTGCTGGTAAATAACAGTCTCACTGCTCTTTCTCAGAACAACCTCCCACCTACAGACATTGTCTCGTAGGACAGAGGTGCCACCCACCTGACCAAAATGCAAATGTTTAATTTGTGCTGAGTATTCCCAGCACGATCTGAGCCCTTTCCTGTGTCATCTCAACAAAGACAGTAGGGGTGCTCAGGCCCTCCATTCTTTCCACTGCAAAGTCTCCACCAAAGTGACTTGTCCAAGGCCAGCCAGTGTGGGAAGGGACTCATGTAAGACACCAGGGCTGAAGCCACAGAACGCAAACTTTTTAGAAAAAGACTGAACACATCCTGGTATAGCAAGCAATGTGTTTCAGAAACAGCATCTTACGCAGAAGAGGCTGTCATCTTATTCACTCTATTTCTGACGCTGCCTCCCGCGTCCTGGGATGGCAGGTGTGCCACCACTCTCAGCTCAGGAGTGAAACACATTCTTAAGTGACACAAAAGGAGCTCTTTTTGTCTTACTACAATCACATGACTTCCCAAAACGCCTTAACATGGATAAAATAAGGAACTAAAAAGTTGTGCTCAATTTTCTACAGTCAGGCAATTAGTCATTTTCTAGAAATAGTCACAGATTTCTCTTTTCCCCCCACCCCCTGCCTCAGCTGTAATTGTGAATGGCCCGTGGCACAGACAGCCTGGGCAACCTCATAGCTCCACACCAGCAAAGTGCTAGGGATATTTATTTCATCTTATTTTGAAACTTTAATTTACTTTAAACAAATACAATGTTGTCAGATTTTTGTTTTTTTTTATTATTGTATTCATAAGCTGACAGATAAAGCCCAGTGCATTTATCATATATGACAGGTTTTGAAGTACAAATGTACATACATAAAAAAGTCTAAATTTAGCTAATTGGCATACACCACATGCATTAGTCACCATACCTAGTTATCTTGTTTTCTGTGTGTGTGCGGAGAAAGCTATGCTACCAATGGTCTCAATAATATCCAAGAGTGCAATGCCAATGACTCTAGTTAACCTTCTGTGCTTCAAATACACACACTTCACTGACCTTGATCTGTGCATTTTCTGACCAAGAGGCTTTCCATGCAGCTGTTCCAACCAGCAGTTGCTTGGTGTCCTATGGAGGACTTAGACAGGATTCATTGTTTTACTCATTTTTTTTATCCCTTGGCTGCTGCCTCAGCCAAGGAAGATACACATAGCCTCTCCACTGCTGCCTCTTTTGCTCTCTTCCCACCAAAGAATAAAAGCCTGCTGTGTACTAACTACGGACACGCTTTCACCTAAATCTTAAATCAGGAGGTTAGTTCTTTACCAAGAACATGGAAAATCCCTCTTGATGATATGTTTATCCATAACTCAATGGCATGCAGTGATAAAGGCAGCTCTGGCCAATCCTTTGATCCTTGAATTCCTGGTTCTAGTTTTGCTCCTTTTGCTGGCATCCAAGACCCCAACTCAGTGCAACTAGTTATTGAGGATCTTGACTAGTGAACATAAATGGGAGAGCTTTCATTCAGCACCCAGAAGTCTATAGATATAAGAAATACTCCACATTTGTGTGCACGTGCATGTGCTTATGCGTGTACATGTGTGTGTGTGTGTGTGTGTGTGTTTATAGATGGCAGTTGTCTC